>NC_084976.1:19205421-19224977 GCF_963691925.1 Scomber scombrus | reverse complement strand
GCACGACGGGAAATGCGCCTACACCTGTGCCAAACTAACCAACCTTGGACTGTTCAGCATCGCAAATGCAGCCCGAGAGGACGATGAAATCACTCAGTAGAAAATAAATGACTTCATAACGACTAAACGAAGATATCGTGACTCAATGGGTGGGTTTGCTTATGATATCTCAAAGCATTTCTGCTGCGCAGCCCACTCCTATAAAACTCGCACCATTTTCCCCGAGTCAAGTGGACACTAGTTAGACATTTTTGCACAGTATTTCCTGTAAAGTAACTGTTTGCGAGGCGGAATCTGTATGCTGGTAGAAGGCTGAATGAGGCAGGGATGTGCGCATAGGATTGTTTAGAAAAAAACCCTCTGCTGTCACACACACTCACACGCGGAGTTTGGAGATGATAAACACAGACCAGGAGAACATGTGAGCGAACCTCAGACAGAAAATCGGATGAAATGGAGTAAAAAGAAATTCAGAGCTGCCTAACGACTTGGCATTCAAGTAACTGTGGTTTTATTGCGCGCTCTGAGATGAAGATGAGCGTTTTCCTTTACGCTAACACGACATGAGGCTATGAATGCTGTCATCATACATATACATCTGAAATGACTATAAGTCAGGTTGAAAAGGCGCCATCATCGCAGTTACTGCCTTAAAAGCACAACTGTAGTTATTTAAAGGGAATAAAATACTCACCCTGCCACGACAGTCGTGCGCACACGTCAGTAGCAGAAGAAACCTCACACCAGGGAGGCTTGGTGGATTTTGGTCTTCCTCCCTCTCCCTCTCTCTTTATCTCTCTCACCCTCTCTCTCTCTCTTCTCTGTGTGTTCCCTTAAGCCCCCTTACCCATTCTGTAAATCCCTCACTCTCCTCTTCCACTCAATCTGTCCCAGGCACTGCGGTGGATCGGTTCAGCAAGCTACTTTGGCTACAAAAGAGACATAGGAGCAGGAGGGAGAAGTGTTGGAGAGAGGGAGAGAGAAAGGAGAGAGAGAGACACACACACACACAGAGAGAGAGAGAGAGAGAGAGAGAGAGAGAGAGTGTGTGTGTGTTAAAGAGAGAGGATGGTCAAACTACTATATCTCATTTTATATCCTTTTCTTATCCTTTGACCTTTGTTTTTGTGCAGTAATTGTATAGTTCATGTTTTATCGTATATATTTGGATTTTATCTCACATTTTTAATCATCATACTTATAATGTACTTAATTATGATCATGCCAACTAGATAAGATTTGAATTCGTGAGAAAGAGAGAGAGAAAGACAGAGAGAAAGAGAGGAGGGGAGGAGTTAACAAATATTTACTCTGTACAAACTGTCCCTATAGTACAATATAGTTCTGGACAGCTGTTAACCTTTCTCTCTCTCCCTCTCTTCATTTCTTTCTTTCTCTTGCCATCCTTCTCCTCCTCTTCCTCTTGCCCCCTCCTCTTTGTCTCCTGTGGTCCATGTCCCTTGGTCTATTTTTAGACGACTGGTGGAGGGATCCTATATTTTTAGTAACGATATCAATAGTCTACAGCACACTCTGACCTGAGGGCATGAGCGAGAGAGAGAGAGAGAGAGAGAGAGAGAGAGAGAGAGAGAGAGAGAGAGAGAGAGAGAGAGAGAGAGAGGAAGAGAGAGAGAGAGAAGAGAGAGAGAGAGAGAGGAGAGAGGAGAGAGGAGGGGTTGAGAATGAGAGGGAGATAGAGGAAGAAGAGAAAGCAGTGAGGAAGAGCGATGATATTTGTGTCATAGTGACAGTGAGTGATGGACTGGGAGAGACGGAGGTTCGGTTACACAGAGGCAGATACTGTCAATTTGATACTACTCACTATGTTAGGTTGAATGCATATATCAGAAAAAAACACCCTTATCTGCCACTTTAAAAAAGTTGATTTGGGCATTAATAGAATTAATATTACTCAATTAAACATAAAAGTCACACATCCTGATAATAAGTTCTGATTTATAGCATAGCAGAGAACATCAAAACTAGGATGCAATGTACACACATTGAATGAGAAACACATGTACACCAGTCAAAATTTCTAAAATTGCAATACAAGCAAAATAACATCCACCACACGTACCCGACACTTCACTGCCTGAACACTAGAGGTACAGAACATATAAAACAGATCATAATGTTGATGCAAAGGCCCGAACAAGACAAGAGAAGAGAAGATACTCGTATTTACGGACAACGGTGGGGGGTATTTCAAGATAATAGCAACAACAATAACATTTGACATTATGATTTATAGAGATTGATGTAAAACAATGCAGTAAAGCATTGTTTTACAGTGCAGCGCTGACAGACGAGACAAACAGCAGAAGAAGAGAGATGGAGGGTAGATAGAGAGGAAGAGAGTGAGTAAGAGGAGGGAGGTAGGGAGAGAGATGGGAAGTTGATGAGATTTTAACGTGAAGGTCAACTTGTTATAACTCAGATCTCTAAGGGGATATTAGTCCCATCATGATGCTGGAGGGGCAGGGTGGGGTGAGGAGAGAGTGTGAGGCTGCTTCAGTGGAGGAGGAGGAGGAGGAGGAGGAGGAGGAGGAGGAGGAGGAGGAGGAGGAGGAGGAGGAGGAGGAGGAGGAGGAGGGAGTGAAAGTGAGATGCCTGAGAGGTGGTTTTGCTGGTTCGACAACAACAGTACCACAGTAAATAGAAGGGTCAGCATCTCTGTGTGTATGTGTGCATGTGCGTGTGTGTGTGTGTGTGTGTGTGTGTGTGCACATGCTTGAGATTGCACTTTTGTGATTATGCGTGAAAGTGAGGGAAAGGGAGTGAGCGTGACAGAGAGGCGTGTGGAGCAGACAAAATGAGAGGGTGTTTGACTTTGTTTGTTTCTCAGCAGCTTCACACAGAATCAAACACTTCACTGTTGTTTTATTCAGTAAGTTTATTTCGATTGTCTTTTTTTCCAGCACATAAAAACAAAAGATAACTCAACTAACAGAAACATAAATGCATAAATTATCTATTGTATTATCTATTATTGATCATATTATCTATTGTATTGATTTATTGTGTGTTGTGACATTTGACCTCAACACAAACTGAGCCACCCCTCTGACTTCTCACAGTTGACCACAGTTAAACGGGCATACACATCTGCATTCACACAAGAAGAAGAAGAAAACAACATAATGATGCTTCGAGGGAAATCAAACATATTTCTGCATGAAATGACCAGCTGGTTTATGAGATAAGAGTACTGGGACTGCATTATTAAACTGTATGTTTGCAGCCACCTGCCCTGCTCAGATAGTGTTTAATGACAGTGCCGCTGTTATTTTTTCCATGTATTGAACAGTCCCACTGAGCCTCACTTTTAATTACAACTAATCAATGCAGTGAGGATGTCATTACACAGCAAAAAGCTTGATAATACGTAGCACAAAAATAATAAAGTGCCTGTACCTGTGTGAGCTAACGAGCCTCTTTTTCAGCTGGAGAAAACATTCTCAAGAGGAATATCTTCTGAGATTGCAAGAGAATATTTTAATGTGGTTGTATAATGTCTTTAAGGTGTGCAATTACTGCAAATTGCATTATGGATTTGGCTATTACCACAACTTGCTGAAGAATCGTAAATGTGTGAAATAGAAATGATGCAGCTTAAAGTGTGGCATTGAAGTCAGGACCTCCCAGTGATAATGGAGTCAGGCAGAGTGGGACTGGGCAGGGGGCAGGACTACATTAACTGTCACATCGTGCCTGCTGTTGTTTCAGCGTCTCAGTCGGTCAGCTGAGGTCACTGGTGTCACACCACGTCACGTTAAACTGAGAGGTTGAGCTAGGCCAGAGGAACCTGACTGAGTGCTTCCACGGGATGACTGTCTAATTTAAAAAAAAAAAAAAAAAAGACACTGTCTGCTTTTCAAAGTGTCATTCGGCAAGAACAACCAACACATTCACACACAGAAAGAGAGAGATAGATATCTTGAAGACACATTACTGTGCTTCTGATGCTGAATTACTGTATTGGCTATTAACACAAGATTCAATTGGAATACACCTGCTAAGAAACCTCTTTTCTTTTTAAATATTTTTAGTAAAATTATTTAAAAATTATGTTTTGCCTACTATGTGGTCCGTAAACCACAGCTGTATGAGAAAAAACCGGACTAGGAAAATGTAGTTGTTTGGCATAATGTGGCTTTTCACACAAGATGATTCCAACAAAAGTAAAACATGGAGACATTTCTATTGTAAAGCTAAACAGGTATATATTTTTGGGTAATCTAGAACTATAGAAAACTAGTATGTCAAAGAAACTGATTCTAAAAACAAGGCATGCATAGAGATGAAGTATGTATTCATTTATCAGAGTCAAACTAATGTACTCTTATATCAAGTAAAGGCATGTCTTACAAAAACACTCTAACATGGTGATCTATATCGATGCTGTTTACATTGCTGCAACATATTTGAATCTGGGATTGGCAGGTTAAAGTACATACATCAAAGAAAATGCATGAATATAAATGTGTCTTGGCATTTTCATGTAAACGTCAGAATTTGGTTATGAGAGGTTTCTTTAATACTCATTACTCAATACTCTCTTACAGTATAAAACTTCTATTAGGGGGATAAACAGGGAGGTTTGGATACAATTTGAGGGGTGGAGCGATGAGGTTTTGGAGCCATTTTCAAACGGCTGTGAGAGGTGAGGGAGCAAAGTCTGGGTTGAGGAAGGAGAAGCCTTCGAAGTCCTCCTGGTTCATGGCTTCTAGTATTTCTGGGTCAGAAGGAGTGAGCGCTGATGGAGCCGCTGTGAAGAACTTGTCGAAGTTTTCTCCTTTTTTCCCACCCTGATGAAGATGAAGAGAAGATTAGCATGCATATTCAGACCTGTGGTTAATACTGATTGTTTACACAACATTTGTCCAAAAAAAAAAAAAAAAAAGATGAATTACGAAATTAATCTCTCTCCATAACTCTTTCTCACCCACACCTTCCTCCTCTCTCCAAGGAGCTCTTTACCACACCTAGAAAGTAACTGGCTCGTGTCTCTTCTCCAGCTTCTTAACAACTTTGACAGCCTTTCTGCTGGATGATATGAATCTCATTTGGCTAATGGGCCTGGCCTCTAACCCTTGAGCATACTCAGCATACTCAAGGAACACCTCACCATTGGCCAGTGGGCCCACAAACTGGTGCGTGGCAGGCTAATGATGACACACATTTGCATATGGGTGGAGTAGGCAGGACCTCAAGGTCAGAGGGTCTTTTCTGTTATGACTGGACTGTCTGTTCCATGGCAATCAAAGCCGATCTCTACGAGCCAGCAGAGGTGATGAAAAAGAGAGAAGAAAGGGGAATGGGAGAGAGGGAGGGAGGCGCTGGGTTGAATAGAAGAAGAGAAGAGAGGAAGGGATGAAGTGCCAAAATGGCCAACACAATGCTGTTAAAGAGAGAGAAAGAGAGAGAGCAAGCATGCTGGGAAATGAGGAAAAGCGTGGGAGTCTGAGAGAGAGGAGACAGATGGAAGAAAGTGACAACTCCAATTCCCTAAAAGTGTCCTCGGAGAAACAGAGACAGAGAAAGAAAGAGAGGGGGGAAAAGAGAAGAGAATGACAAGAGAGAAAGAAAGACAGGGAGAATCTGTAATCCATATGTTCAACTGACAGTTCTGGGTATGAAGGGTGGCTGGATCTCCAGTCTCTCCAGACGGTCCCAGTCAATCCAGCGGAAGAATGGATGCTCCCTGATCTCTCTTTCTGCTTCCTCTCCTCCACCCAGACGCTTGGCCGGGTGCTTTGTCAGGAGCTTGGGTAAGAGGAAAGAAAAGGAGGGGAAAAGAAGAGAAAAACATTCCTGTGATCTTAGGAAACAAGTGTTGGACTTGTGTTAATGTGTTATTGTTACTGTTTTTTTTGTTTAAAAAAAATGTGCATGCTTAAAACCATGTAAATTGATTTTATATGTCTGATTTACATATGCATTAAACTTGACTGTGTTTAAAGGAACAGATGACATTTTGGGAAATACTATTCACTTTCTTACTGAGAGTTTGATGAGAACGTTGATACCACTTAAGACTGGTGTCAATCTTCTCGTCTAACTCTCAACAAGACAGCGAATAATCACATTCCCCAAAATGTTAAACTATGTCTTTGAGTATTCAAAATATGCATGGTAAAACTAAGATGTCTTCGCCCTCCAGTCAAAAATAGTTTTCCTTCTTGTTCCTTCACTCAGTGCTGAAGCATCACTGTGCAGAATGATGTATGTGCAGGGTTTGACACTTGAAGGCTGTTTTCACTCATCTGCTGAAAGTTTCTCTGAGCTCACAAAAAATCTGAGTTTAACGGATGTACCTGTGAGCATGATTTGTGACATCACACCTTGTTTGGAGCCAACCATAGTTCAGTATACAAGTTATGTGTGTTAATCGAAATTTGAAGCCTCTAGTGCACAAACACTTATAATTGACTTTTCAGTGAAGCAGGAGACGTCTTGTGTCCAGTAGTTCAACTTTTTAAATTAATAATATTTGTATATTCCTAGATTATGGATTTTTTTCAGTGAGAGAGAAGCAGGAGATGTCATTTTAAAGATTTCTACCAAGGTAATTGAACATTTTTGCTGAAAAACCTATTCGGACACTATTTTGTTAAGCAGATGATTTTAATATGTCTTAAAACATGACTGGAGGAGATCTTTAAATATGTATCCTTTAAATGTCATTCAATGTAATTTCATTTAATTTTAATGATTTACATATGTACATACAGCATCTTGATTATGCATGAGTAAGAAGACAATGAATACTTACTCCCTTGCAGATAGCGACAGCTTCACGAGACAGACTTTTTGGGTATGAGACGCACTGCTCCATGATTGACTGAAACAGCTCCTCCTCATCAATACCATCAAATGGTGGCTGGAAGAGTGAGGCAGAGAGAGAGGCAGTACAGTTAAGAAAAGAGAGTAACCGTGACGACTTGTGGACTAATTGAAAGCAAATACACTGACATTAAAGTTATTTTCAACTGTTTTGATGTGATTACAAAGGACAAATACTGGAGGCTTAAGAGTCTGTGCACACGGGTCTATTGTTAGGATTAAGCTGATGTTACCTGTCCTGCCAGCATTTCATACATCAGTACTCCATAAGACCACCAGTCTACTGCTTTATTATAGGGCTGATATGCCACAATCTGAAAAGAATGGAGAGAAAAGGAGAGGTGATAAAGAGGAAGAATGACAGTGCAGAGATAAGGAAGTGGAAAAAAAGGAGAAACTACAGTCATAGCAGCTTGGATGATATTCAGCTATCACAGACAGCCGGAGAGAGAGAGAGAGTAGAAGAAATGTATGGCATTAGTGGGGAGTGGGAATGTATGAGCGAGCTTAGAAATAATCAACACATGACTTTGGATTTGTGTGTTTGTCAGCTTGTGTTTGTTTCCCCGTGTGTGTGTGTGTACGTGTGTGTACGTGTGTACGTGTGTGTGCGTGCACGAGGGGGCGAAGCACAAGGGAACAATTCCCAGCCCCTGGGGAAATATATTGTATCTCTTCCAAAATGGCAGATGCAGGAGAATCAATGGGTGTTTACATAAGAGAGTCAATACCCAGGGGTTCCATAGAAAGGTCTACAATATCAAAGACGTGCACTACAGTCACATCCTCTCTCTCTCTCTCTCTCTCTCTCTCTCTCTCTCTCTCTCTCTCTCTCTCTACACTATCTGTCTGCAACAAGTCCACACACTACACACGCTGGATATCGTCTTCACACACTCCTTAGATTAACTCATGATCACTTAACACAAACAGACACACGTGCACACACAAACTTTGTACTGTAAATACTATACATCATACAGTAGTGATATTTTGCACATCAAAGGGGTGTGTAAAACCACCTCTGCCGTTTGCAGGATTTCAGAACAGTTAATATTTGCATCGACATCGATGACATCCCTTCTAGTTAGTCTTCAGTGGTGTGTCTCGCTCTTGGCTCGTGGAAATTATTCACAGGGGAATGTAGGAAAGTACAGCTTGTGACAGCTTTAGTTACTAGTTGATTTTAAGATTTTACATAAAGCTCATAAATCATTATGCATTGTCAAAGATTAAACCAGTATTCCCCACCTTCTTGTCTTGTGAGCTCCTCAGTGTGCAGTAGTACAGCAGCTCATGTTTCAGATGTTTGAATTGTCAGCAGTCCCTACTAAAGAGAAATTTCTCCTCTAAAAGTCTCACATGGTTTCATTTAATTCATTGTTTGAGGCCGAAAGAGTTGAACTCTCAAATTTTCTCAAAAAAGCAAAGATTAGCAAAAAGTCTGAAAAATGAACCCAAATTAGCAGAACTTTGTTTTTTCTTTTTCCACCATTCATGACTTTGGACCCTTTAGAGGGCAGATCAAGCAGCTACAACAGTAAACTGCAGCTTACACATTGATTGATCAGTACTAATAATGTACTTTAATTAAACATATTTAATCAGTCACTGCAGTGGAATTAGTAATTGTAGTTTTAATACTTAAAGTAAATGTATCTGTATTTTTCTTTAGTAAATTAAGAGCTTTTGTTTATACATGAGTATTTTTACACTGTGCTGTTGCTACTTTTACTAAAGTAAAGGATCTAAGAACTTCTTCAACCAATGTATACTTGACAATTACAGTAAGAGAAAGGCAAAATGTGTGATACAAGGTCTCTGAAGGACAATTGTGATTTCTGTGCAATGTTCTCGTAGCGCAGGCACACACCACTGCTAATTGAATCATGTGAAGTTAATTATTCAAAAATGCTGACAAGGTCACAGAGGACGGAGGAGATGAGAGGAGCTGCAGCACAGCAGCTCACTGTCTCACAGCGCTGCAAAACAGGTCAAGCAGAAACGAGGAGGCAAAGACAGAGGTGAAATGAGGGGAAATGTATCTAAGGAACAAATGAGGGAAGTTCAGGAGATAGTGTGGACAGTGGAGAGAGGGCAGGTACCAGTTTACCTCAGGGGCGATGTAGTCAGGGGTGCCACAGAAGGTGCGTGCGGTGTCGTCCTCAAACATGCCCTCCCTGCACATCCCGAAGTCTGCTATCTTTATGTGGCCCTGGCTGTCAAGCAGCACATTATCCAGCTTTAGATCCCTGAGAAAGGAGGAGATAGATCACACAGGTATGAATCATTTTGATAGATAACATCTTTGTAACAGTCATTAGCTACAAAAGACATGATAAATCTGTGCCATGTCTGTGTGCTGCACTGCGGAGCAATGACAGTGCCAAACCAGGCCATGTTAGATGAGCAGCCCACTTACCTGTAGATGATGCCTTTGCTGTGGAGGAAGAAGAGGCCGACTGCTATCTCCGCTGCATAAAACCTGGAGGAAAGAGAGGGGTTGGGGTTGGAGGGGGTCATTTTATCTTTCAGAAAATGGTCCAAGGTTTTCAGCTTATTCAAAAGAGGATGATGACAAGAAGAAAGGAAAGAGGGAATGGAGCTCAAGAGGATGATGAAAGGGAGAGTAACAAAATAGATGAAAGGCAGGATGCTGAAGAAAGAAAGCTGGAAATGAGCAACAGGGTATGAATTAGTTTTAGATGATTGATCAAAGATTATTGATTAGATGAACAGCCAGGGGGAGGGAAAATGTAGATGAAAAGATGAGATTAATGGGGGGGGGGGGGGGGGGGGGGGGGGGGAGAAGAGGGCTGGTGCTTGAGTTGATGACTTTTTATGAGTCACCAGGTATAATGAACAAAGTGAAGAGATGAGTGTATATGTACAGGCACAGAGAATAAAAGCAGGCAGGAGATGAGACACTGTATGGATGTGATTGAAGGTAAAAGGAACTTTCTGACTACGTACGCTGCATGAGCCTCTTTGAACTTGCCGACTATCTGAATGTGAAACATCAGGTCTCCCCCGTTGACATATTCCATCACATAATACAGACGATCCTACGGTAACAAAACAGAAACACATGGACACACACGCTGATCGTACATTATCACCTCTTGTCCAAATTAAAAAGCAATCTGTCAAAACGCCTCCTCCAGGACCAAGGACCTTGTTAAAGAAAGCAAGCTAATTATTTCATTTATTAATCGAAATCCTCAGCCAACCTGGACTGAAATAACTCCTGGGAGGCAGCCAAAATGTCAGGCAGGTTTATGGACAATTTAATGAAAGGTATGTGGTTCATTTGGGACATTGTATATCTTCTGCACACACACACATAGATGTACAGTACACACACCTCAGTCTGGAAGGCGCAGTAGAGCGATGTGAGGAAGTGAGGGCGAGAGGAGAGCGCCAGGACCCTCCTCTCCACCAGGGCGCTCTCCGTGTCCTCGTCCTGGAAGAGAACATCCTTCTTCAACACCTTCACAGCAAACAGGCGCTCACTGCCTCGCTCCTCCGCCAGCAGCACCTGTGACAGAGAAGAAGACAGGTGGAGGAGGAGATACAGTTAAAGTAACAACAAGTAGACAGACAAGAAATTTCAAGTATAGACCATATGTCTTTAAACTCCATAAATAAACAAAACGTGTATAACCCTAATAAACAAAACGTTTATTTATAGGCACTACACTGACTGTCTGGCATTAAGAAAAGAAGTTCATTTGTTGAAAAAAAAGCATTTTAAAATTCCAAGTTAATTTTTTTTTTAACACAACCGCTGTTTTTTAATTGCTTTAACACAAACGTATTTTTGTCAACAGTGTTCAAAACTCCTGAATGCAACTCTCGCCACAGCTTCATTTGTTACTCTAGATAGAATTATGCATGTACTGTAATGCTGCCAGCAGAGTGTTTTTAGGTCATTGTGTTATAAGTGACAGGGTGCTCTAGTTGGGAGGAAACTAGTTCTGCTGTTTTAATAAAATGATGTGCTTTTGAGGCACATTTAAATTACGGGACGTTAGCGTGCATATCGTGCATGTAATCACATTATTTGGACAGACGCCTGAGCAAGTTCAGTACCTTTACTGAATATAACACTTAATTAAAGCTGCTTTGTGGACAAGATTTCAAGACACGTTAATGTCAAAAGTGAAAAAGCAAAGCTGCTCTCATAAAAAAGACATTCAGAAGCTATTTTCTCCATCCACTGAAATTGTTTTCTAATAGGTTGCCGTGAAAGCTAATGATGCAATAATTTTCTACAATGAGAGCCACATGACCCCCGTTATATGGTCAACAGCACAGGAAAGTGCTGACAACCACACTTGTTTAAAATTGTCTAGCTGAGCTGTAATGGTGACTGGCTGGTGGGGATAAAGGATCTCATTTTACTTTCAAATAGTGGCGAACAGCACAGAAAATTACACAGTTTCATTTTTCAGAAATCAATGTGGCTACACAAAGGTGTTTGGGAAGAGGGCTGTGTGTGCATGTACTTTGTGTGTGTGTGCAGGGCTATTGATGAACTGCCAGTCACTGAGAGAAATCCTGCAGTCCTCTGTGATCGTGTCTCTTGCTCTTCCCTACAATCTGAAACTAACTCAGACACAAATGGGACCCATCACCCTCCAGAATACTACAAAACTTAGCAACGCGGTCACGTGTACTCCCTCCCTCTTCCCCTCTTGTTATCCAATTTCCTTTTGGTCATTTTGTTGCTTTCTGCAGCGCAGTAATCCCTTTCTCTTTCTCTCTATCTCTGTCTGCCTCTTTCTCACTTTCCCTCACTCAGCAGCCGTGGGGTCTATCTCTCCTTTCTTGGGTCGTTTTTTTCCCTCTTGTCTTACGTAAGTAGAGTCTATTTCTCCTGTCCTCTGTAGACTCTCCTCTGACAGTTATGAAACAGCACAGGGGGATTCCAGAGGAGGAAGAAGGACTCAAAACTTCACTCTCTTCATTATGGCTCATCTACTGGGGAATTAAAGAGAAAATGGAGAGCAGAGGCTCTCTTGAAATGAACACATCCAGAAGGACTGCCTGCCTGTGTGGCATGTAGGAAGTCTGCCAGCCTGAGCTCACGACTGCTGACAACACATAAGTAGATAAGGGTTAAATGAATCATTTGGCAGTGGAAGGAGAAACAATGAGCATGTTAGTAAGAGTGGCAATTTTTCAAAGAAATTCTGCTTTGCTGTGCCCAAGAGCTTCTTCAGCTGATGAAATGCCACTTGAAGGTCAAGTCCATCGATAAAAGAAATGATTTAAAGCTAGGAATAATCTTTGTTGTTTTCAGCATGAATGGCCTCTTTGATATCATTTATAGCTGTTGGATCACAGGCGCTGATCGTGTTCAAAAAAGATGACATTTCGTCTCAGTGGCTGGTGTGGTTACCTTGCCAAAGCTGCCTTTGCCCAACACCATGAGGAAGTTGAAGTCGTGGATGCCCACTTTAACTTTGCTCGGCCCTGGAATGTGGACAGGCGGACAGGGCGGCACAGGGGTTGGGGACAAGGCCACAGAGAACGTTTCCGGCTGTGCAGGAGGCATCATCTGAGGCAGAGTGGGTGATGTAGGTTCTGGCTGAGGCTCCTAGAGAATCATAGCAGGAGGGTCCAGAGATGAATGGTTGTTAGCAGTCCAGCACACACATACAAACACACACAAAACATAAACACCAGACAAACCGAACCCCTTCGTATCCCAAGTTTTTTTTTTTATTACAGTCAGGCAGAACAATCCTGCACCCTGGTGGAGACAGAGTGTAATAGAGACAGGAGGGGGCTTGGTATAATTTATTATCTCATTATTCAGCTACAACACCAGGCATAAATCTTCTGAATTTTTTTTCTCACATAGATTGTAATCAGAGGGACAGTTCAAGATCCTGACCCAGTGTGACGGTGGCAGCTGTTGTTTATTAGATATAGGCAATTAAAAGCTGATAAAGGCTATGCCACGACCTGAGGATAAATGGTCATTAGCACAGTAAAAATAAGGGACTGCTCCACTCTCTGGTGAATACAGGTATAGATATCCCTACTGTTGCTTTTTGTTCACCATGATTGATGTACTGATGGGCACTGAAGGCTTTATTGTCTGTGAAAGAGCAGGCTGCTTCATACCTCCAGGTCTGGATCTGGCACAGGGATGTTATAGTACTCTCCCTCATCTTGAGCCAACAGTTTGAACCAGCCGCTGATGGGACGCCTGAAGATCTCACTCACTCCGAATGACAGCGCTCCCATGAAATCATTCCTGGATGTACGGTCCCAGTCCCACACCTCCACAGACAGACGCCTGTCCCACTGATGACCGCGCACTGAGCTGGAGAGACCAACACAGAAACTCAAAATCAGTGGGGAGAGTTTGTTCAGTATGAAAGCAACAAAACAATACAGATACTGTGCAGCCAAAAATAAAAACACAAAATTATTGCTGTATTTTTTCATCTTTGTGCCATTTTTCAGATTTTAAGGACATTTCTTAATATCTTAACTGTACTGAATATCATTAAGATTGGTAAAAGGAAAACTTTATCATTGTTAATGTACAATAAGATATGTCAATTCGGGGATCATTAACTTATATATTCTCTCCTTTGTTCTTCATCTTTCTCTTTTTGACCTAGCAATCTAAATTTCAGGGACATTTAATCACACCTATAGGCCCCTCTAAATTTTCCAAGTTCACATGTACTCACAAGGTGAAACTCTCATTCCAGATGGGATTGAGCGTTGAGCGGATGGTCTTGGTCTTCTGTTTGCTGTGGCTCTTTGGGTCTGGAATCAATTTCAGTTTAACATACGGGTCTGACAGGCCATTTGGATCCATGGGCATCAGGTTACGAGCCTCCCCCACTGAAGAGAAAGTAGAATAATAGAGAGTGCAGAAAGAGAAATCCTTCCGTACCTGTGCAATCCTGTTTTTTGTTTCAAACCAAACTTCCAGTAATCCATTACAGCCCCTCACCTGTGACAAAGATGTCCTCCTTCTCTCCTCTGACGGTCAGGTGGATCCTGCCTCTCTTCTCTGTATGGTCTTGGCCACAGAGGCTGGGAACACTGGTTTCACACCGCCGATGCACGTTCATATCACAACCTCATAGAATAAAGACACACATACAGTATACACATCAACACTAAAGCTAAACTGATAAATCATCCAAGCTGATATATGAGCTGATATTAGCTTATCTGAGATCAACTGTCTTCAGCGTATATGTTGGCCAATCAGCAACATTAAATTTCAGTACAAGGATGCCACACATTTGTTTTAGGTCATTCAGAAGCAGTGTCACCATTACATAGTTTGTCCACCAGAGAGCACTGAAGTGTTCTGTCAGCTGGAAAATATCCCACTCTGTGCAAACAAGGAAGGACCCAAAAGCCCCCCAAAAAAACATAAATAGCATGGAAGTAGGGTGTAGTTATCGGATTTCCTGCAAAGTAGCAGCATACTGGGACTGAAAGGGAGAAGATTTGCCACTGTGGAAGAAGATTTGTAGGAGGTCCTTGATACGGTGACAAAAGATGACTACAGGAAGTGTATCACATCACAGGAGAGTACTTAGAAGGTGGTTCTTATAGACTTACAATTACAATTTCTCAACAGTTATCTGAATGTGTGGGTCCCCTGTATACTAGCCACAATTCTTCAATAACAATATCTACCAGATCTTTCCCAAGATTATTTTTTTATGTTTATATATAAACAATCATATAAGATTTTATTAAAAATCTCAATTATCCACAAATGACAAAATAAATGAAACATTGCTTGTGCACTCATCTACAGTTGTTTTTGTCTCTTTTGAAGACATTACTGTAAACTGTCTTACATTAACTCACTGGAGCTGTGTCCTAGCAATAAGCACTGTTTGCCTGAACTCAACGCTGACCCTAACCTTAATCTACCCCCCCCCCCACCTCCATTAAGTGAACCATACATTTGGTGCTTAACCTTGTGGAGACCATTTTCTTCTCTACAGATGAGAGGTGAGCCACTATAATGCCTGTATTATCTTATACATAAATATGAAGGGGAACTCACAGACACATTTCATGCCCTGGTGAATGAGGCCGTACAGCAGCGAGCCACAGTGGTCGCAGAAGGTGGGACTGGAGTATGTTTGGACCTTAAATGTGTGTCGACTCTTCAGGTCCTGAAATACAACAGAAACAATCTGCACTGAGAACACAGGCATAATAACAATGGGAGATACACACACACACACACACACACACACACACACACACACACACACACACACACACACACACACACACACACACACACACACACACACAGAGGGTATGAGTAGTGGACAAATGTTGAGTGGGGAGAGGACCCATAAATGAGAGTGCATCTAGGCAAGGTTAAGTATGAGTGTGTGCATGTGTGTGTGTGTGTGTGTGTGTGTGTGTGTGTGTGTGTGTGTGTGTGTGTGTGTGTGTGTGTGTGTGTGTGTGTGTGTGTGTGTGTGTGTGTCATACAGAGAGGATGAATCATTTTTATCTCTCTTCAGCTCATCAGACCCCGTTTTCCCTCCCTCGTCACTCTGAGACGGTATTTAAAAACACCATCACCCTGTTTCTCCTCTTTCCCTCTGTATGTCTTCCTTTAAGTCACTCATCTGTTTTCACTAAAACAGTTAATCACACACAAATACACACACACACACGCACGCACGCACGCACGCACGCACGCACGCACGCACGCACGCACGCACGCACGCACGCACGCACACACACACACACACACACACACACACACACGTTCCCCTTGACCTAATTTCTGATGCAGTTTATTTGGCTGGCAAAAAACAAAAAAAACAAGACAAATCTCCGTGAAATCCTCAAAATGCCACAGAGAGAAGGACTAAGCAGTCTGTTGCTTCCTCCCCCCTCTAATTCACCTTCTTATCAGTCCCTCCCACCCTCCACCTGTATCTCCCCCACCCTCTATCTCCAACTCACTGTATCTCCAAGGTCTTGTGGGATGACATGACATGAGTGCAGACGTCACAGATGGGACAAGGCTGCGCAACGTGAAGGATGTAAAGATTGATGGATGAGTCATGCACACGTGTTACTGGCAACACGCTGATAGCTAAATATGATGATGCCGGCATAAATCTTGACAAAAATGAAAAGCAAGAGGAATGTAAGAGTGAAAGCGATCTGCTCACATCTGGTCTGGGTGCTGCCACAGAGCCGGGACAGGTGAAGGTCACAAACTCGTGACATCTTTTGTGGACCACAAAACTGCAAACTAAAGAGAACAGAGAAAAATATCCTTAGAAATTAATCAATTGATCATACTGCAAAAACCATCTGAGAAGATTAAACACTGAAAACTGGATTTATCTTTACCCTGACATTGGAATCCCTGTTTGCCGATGCCCCTGAGTAAGAAAGGCACATAGATTAAGACACAAAAACAATCTTCTCTACTCTTCTTTCAGGTGAAATATTTTCTGCCTCTGAGACTGTTTTTCAGCCAAAAGAACATAGATAATATTGCCAAAACAGAGATACTACTTTTGCATTATTCCCTGCTGTATTAGGACCAACAGACACACATGCACAAGTTGATAGAAAAGTCTTTGAGAACAAACACAAACACAACTAGCTGTTAGAAACTTTGAACGTGATGAATAAAAGTCGTTATATGTGAAGTCTGGGTGTCTTTCTTCCTAAAGCCCTGCTGCTGACCAGGTCAAGAAGAGCACTGTCAGTTATTGTCACACACACACACACACACACACACACACACACACACACACACACACACACACACACACACACACGGAAAAATACAATTCTCCTGTTTCCAGAACTGCGGTGTTGGCTAGTTCCCAGTGTCTCCTCAGAGCTTTAATTGAATAATTAAAGCCATTGATTTACTAAAGAGTCCACTCAGCAGCTTGCCTGCTGTGAATCAAGTTTTGATTAGGAGCTTTAGAAAAGGAGTCGAACAAGACACCACAGAGAGCTCCTCCACAATCATACTTGAGAGGCCCGGGGGTTCATAGGAAACTGACCATAATCACTGATCTACAATCAGTTCACCACCTGGCTGAGTAATAATTAAAGATGGGGTTGCTGAGGGTAATCTGATCCTTGATCAGCATTCAGCAGAAGTGTCTGTCTGCAGCATTGAAATTATGAGGACAATTCTATTTTTTGACCAGCAGAGAGCATTAGAGAACCAGGTATGGATTTGGAAAAGCTCGGCAACGTAACTAGTCAACTGGATATCACAGGCAATTCAATGTAAGGTATAACTGCATTTTTAAATTGAATGATGCACTGGAAAATCTGGCAATACATTTAATACATTAAATAAAATAAAGAGTTTCCATAAAAAATCATTAGAGTAACCTTGACAAACTAACCAGAGCACCTGAAAACATTCTGGATGATGTGTTTATTACAGTTCACAAATAATCAATAACAAATTAAATAATAACTTCATAAAAAACACTGAATATTGTTGAAATAGTCCTTTTTCAAATTTGTTTTTGTCACAGCAGGAAAAGCACAGATGTACTACTGAGCCATCATTAATGGTGTTAAGTAACACCTGTGCTGTGTTTCCCACTATAAAGTGTCAAAACGTTTGCTGTAAAAAGACCTGCTTGATCTGTCCTCAGCTATGTTTTTATGGTCTTATTTATTGATTATACTAGGTACTGTGTGATGAGGCAATGTCACGTTTTTATCCTTATCAGATCACTTTACCTCATAATTGGAGGCTGAAGGCCAACAAGATACAAACACTCATTCCTTTTCAGTGCCTGAATTAACAAAGAACATATTTACATCAGCATTTTAGAATAATCTTTTCATAGTCTTTAATTAATCTCACAATCCCCCTTTGGGGCTTGAATACCCAGGTTGCGAGCCGCTGCTCTGACACCCTGTGTGAAGGAAAGTGTTTTCACCCTGAACTGAGTGCTGCTACTGTGGCCAAGATAGCAGCCAGTTGGAGAAATGTCCTGAAAGCTACCCAGAGGCTGCTGGCACACGCACTGCCCTGTATTCGACATACACCCTACCATATGTCCAACGCACGCATGCACGCACGCGCACACGCACCCACACGCTGCCATAGTTTCATTGGACAGAACAAGCTCACTTCATGCTTTTCTGCATTCACATGGAAGACTCATTTTTCTTATAAATGTCTATGTGCTTGCATGTCAGAGGTCCACAGTAAGAAAATACACTGACTCAAGTATTGTACTTCAGAGAAATTGTGATACACTGGTAACTTACTTAACTATTTCTGATTTTTTTGTAAGTTGACACTGTCTCTAAACAACCTCTCAGATGGAAATATTACAGTTTGTTCCACTATTTTCACTCATAAATACAGATTAATATTTGTACAAAAAACCCCATCATCTTGTGAAAGGCACATATCTCCAAAATATCAACTTATAACAAACTAAGAAAAGCAGCCCTGTTTTCAGCTTTGTGACAATGCATTTTTCAAATAATTTTTCAAAAAATCCAAAGTATTTAATTACTTTGTTACTCCTCAGAAATAGGACAATTTTAAATCCTTCAGAATCCATCCATCCTTTATCAAAAAAATTAAAATCACCAAATTAGGAGATTTCTTGGTTTTCACCGGTAAGCGACAAGCTTAAACACTAACCATTTATAATAAATTAATGTGGATCTAGCACCATCTGGAACACCTATGAAAATAAAATACTCTTCACATATTAGCACATTAAATATTTAACAAAGCAAAACTGATTAAGCCCCATAATTTCTACTTTTTAGTTCATTTTTCAGCTTGAACGGAAATGAAGGACGTTCTAATATTTCTAATGTATAAAAAGTATCTCATGTATCTAAAGTATTCTTTATGTTGTGAAATTGCTACAGTACTTTAAAGGGAAACCGATTTTACATGATGTTCAGCTTAGGAGGAGTACTACTCAGCCTAGTAGTGAAGAGTTCTGTATTTTTTGGCTCTAAAAGAGCTTTCCAAAGACTGAAAAAATAACCCTGAAAATGTCATCATTCGATTTAGGCTTGACACTCCGAGAGAGAGCCTGCATTATAAACTGTATATGGCTGTGGAAGAAGAAGTGGGTATTTAAGAAGTGTGGAGTGGGGTAGGGTGGCTGATAAAAGTCATACAAGTTGCATTATGGGAAGTGCAGGATCCAGCATCTTTGGAGCTTAGAACTACAGATTTAAGTCAGGATATCCCAGACTCCACTGCATCAGTTTCTGCTATTTTAATCTGTCCTACTAGCATGAACAGTGCGTCTTAAGTTTTTGTGTGTGCTTATTAGTGTGTAGTGTATGTGTTAATGTCTGTGTGTAAGCACATGAAGTTGCTTAAGTAACGCCTGTATCATGTGGGCTATAGTGTGGAGGTGAGGTTATGTGATCAGATCAGGTCAGTGTGGTGGCTACAGAGTGTAGGCTGTTTTTCCAGAAGGCAGCTGGAATTAGTGAAAGAGAAAAGACAAAAGTGCAGAGAAAGTCAGAATCAGATGGAGAGCTGGGATGGCCGAGGAGGAGGCTTACAAACTGCTGGGGTGGTGTGTGTGGAGTTACGTGTGTGTTTACGTGTGTGTGTGTGTGGTGTGTGTGTGTTACCAGATGAAGTCAGTGCAGTGGCTGCAGAAGGTGGGCTGTTTGAAGAAGCGGGCCGTGAACTGATGGTC